>NC_056730.1:945674283-945719283 GCF_019279795.1 Protopterus annectens | reverse complement strand
ATTTTGGCAGGAAACTTATTAAAAACTAGTGACAAACATTCATTTAGCAGTGTAAATGCATCTAAACATGACAAAACCTTCACAATGCATTCTACAGGTTATTACAGACTCTATGTAAGTGAAATCAAGCCCAAAATTATTAATAAGTAACAAAACTCAACATTTTTGTCCCAACTCAACTCCTATGCAAATCTTATTATTTACTGTGTCTATATGATCAAAAGCATTTATATATATTAATAAAGAAAAGAAAAGAGAGTAAAAAGTAAAAGGGTGTAAGGCAGAAATAAAAAAATGTAAGAGAAAGCTATAAGAAGTATATACCATAGAATGTTACTTACTGTTTATATTAATAGAGTTAAAAATAAAACATATTATTTACTATTATTTAGTTCTAATTATTATTAGTTAAAGCATGACAGATTATTTACAAACAAGCATAAGCAGTGTAATCAAGAAAGTATAATTAGGAATAGCATTTGAAGAACATATAAACTTTTAAAGGAAAAAATGTATCAAATTACTGACCTTATTTTTCCTCTTCAGAAAGAGAAACAAGTTAAATCACAGCTTGCCATTAAATCTCCAGATATTTTGACTAGTTATGAAACAAAACATTTCTTTGCACACAGAGAATAACTTTGATTAAATCTTTTTCAAAATATTTGTTGCTTCTTGGAAATGCAGGAACTATATTTAAAAGATTAATAATAAAATAAAATGATGAGAGAAAAAAAACATAGTACAAATCATTTGTTTTTAGTCTCTTCTTCTTCTCTGAAGTCTTCCACGAAGTTTCAGTTGCCAGTCTCTTTAACGAAGGACTAGCCCATTCCATTTCTTCTATTTTTCCAAAATCTTATTTTTTTGATAAACAGTAAAGCAGAGTCTAAGTCATCGAAAATTTTAGGACCATCAGGAAGGAAGATTTTAAGCTTGGCAGGAAACAGAAGGTATGTTTTAAACTGTGCTTTTAAGCTCCCTTATTAGTGGCAGAAAAACTTTTCTTTTAGCTAATACCATGGAAGAATAGTCATTGTCAAAGCACAGTTGTTTCATTAATCTTAACAGGAGCTTTAGCCCAAGCAGATTTAAGAACCATCTCTTTATCAAAGATGATAGAAATCTAACTATAACTGATCTAGGATAGTTTTTGTTAGAGTTAGTATTAGCTATAGATCTATGTGCTCTTTCGATACCAAAAGAGAATGCTTCTGGTAAATCTAAAGTTTTAGGGAGCCATGTTGTTAAAAAAGAAGTAATATTGTTACCTTCAATATTTTCTGGCAGTCCAAAAATCCTAATGTTATTGCGCCTAGATCTATTTTCCAGGTCATCAGCTTTGTTTGTAAATGTGTATTTTGTTTCAGCAGAAACTCAGTGTTGATTTCCTCTTCTTGTATTCTATTTTCCATGTCATTCACAGCATCTTCTATGCCTGTCATCTGGATCTTCTGTTGTTGCAGGTCCATATGTAACAAGTCTATTTGTTTTGTAGTTTTTTCTATGAAAGTGTCTATTTTAGTATCCATTTTATCCATCTTAGCAGTAAGTTGCTGGACTATAATTATCAGAGACTGAAGTTCTTTCTTGATGCTGGAGTCTTGAGAATTTGTCTTACTGGAACTCATTTCAGACTGATAAACTGACAGGAAAATTTCCAAAGTAGTTTCTGACAGGAATATTATTAAGATTTCCTTTCTTTTTTAGATATAGTTCAAGAACTATATAAAACAAACATATTTAGAAAGAAAATTACTTCAAAAATTAATTTTTTAAGTAATTAATTCCTGTCAATGTAATGAAATTGGTGGAGCTGAAGAAATCTGCTGCTATCCTGTGTTCATCCTTGACCACGCCCCCTCGCTATAGCCACTTCTGAGTACAATTCAGACATCTGATTGTGATTGAAGAGGATGGCCATGAAATGCAGTTCACACAAACTGTTGTCACACATTAAAAGTATTATAAGTTGCTTCATGTGTTTTACATCAGTACTACAAAGCCAAAATAATTAGCAAGCAAGCAGACAGCTAGTCGTTTTCATCTATAGGCAGTCCCAATAATTATAGCTACTTTGTGTACGTCAGACATCAGGTTCAATAGTCCATATTAATTCACACAGATGCACACTAGTCCTGGAAGCCAGATACTGACTGTTTAAACTGAAAAACACGACCAATAGATAAGTTTCAACAGACAGCTCCACACCCCACTCAACAGTTATAGCTACTTCTGTATGCTTCACAAAAATCATGTTAACTCTGCAAATGTGCACTAGTCCTGCAAGACTAGATAGTGATTGTATATCATGAGAAAACAAGATGCTAAGTTACTTTCTGTAGACAGCCCCTCATCTGCAATTATCACTAAAAAGCATAACCATGTATTGCATTTGGCAAAACATACTTTAAATACCCCACAGGGTGTGTAGTAACAAACCCTACCTACAAACCCTCTAGTCAGTCATTTGCACCTTCCATTACTTTTGTATAAAAACAGATGGTATAATGTCTATCAGGAGGGCTGCTGTCATCCCTGATCCTCTGACCACAGGACCATAATGCTTTAAACAGGTATGTTAGTAACAGTTGATGTATACATGGTAGGGGTGCCGAGGAGGCAGTAATCCCCTTGCTGCATATGGGCATTCCTCTTTCACTATCAGTCATTCAAAGCCACTCCCAAACTTGTGAGTTGATGGATGTTTAAAGTAAGTTTTGCCTTGTATTTCAGCTTTGTTCCATGCAAACAGTAATCACACAGTAAAGTATTACAAGCCACTTCACATAAATGACAGTAATCCTGCAAATGTACAACAGTCCAGCAAAGCCAGACAGTGATTCTTTAAATCAAGTAAACAAGAGTCAGGTACCTTCTAAACATCCAGCAGTTATAATTAAACATGACATCCAAATAGCTAAAGCTATTGCAGCAGTGATCAGTATGAAGAACATTGTATAGCACATTTTATCTAGTAATAATGATAGTTGAAAGATGAGAGTTGAAATATTCATTACTACATTGGGAGAGGCACACATTTTATTGGAAATAAGACATTTGACCCTCAGGGATCTGTTAGGGGGAAATATCTATAAGAAGAGCACAATTAAATAATATTTTCACATTTAAGTTCACTCTATCTAAGCTCAATAAGAACACTGACTATGAGTGAAGGTAAAGGTAAGGTGTGTTTGTAGAAGTTGAAGACTGCTGAAGCTGAGACTATAAACAGCTCCTTCTGCAAGTATATAAGCCACCAAAATTATTAAAGAGAGTACATTAAGTGGTACTGATAAATAACTGGCAAATTGACAGTGCAGCTTGACCCATGAAATCAGATCTTTGAAGATCTTTGATTTGTTTAAACATGAGCTAAACTCTTGGCTAGGCTTATAAGGGCCTCAAGGCCAGTAGCATAGTAACCTCCTAGGATCCTATGATCATTAGATGAGCAAGATGTAACCAAAAAGGGCTTACTATGGGTAGACGCAAAAAAAAAAAAAAAAAAACAGTTACAGTTCAAGCAGTTGTAGACATTGCAAGGTAGGATGGGGTATGATCATACAGACTTTTTATTTATTAAGGGGACCATATTATTTTTTTAAGTTTCTTAATGTGTTTACTTATTTCAAGCACAGTAGTGGTCTGTAATCACAAAAAACAAAGCATTGTATAAGCATGTAGAGTATTCAGATTCCGATTAAAATAGTATTTTGTCATTTCAACAAAATTTTGTTATAGCGGTTTAGAATTACAAATAACATTATGACAATAATTTTAGCACTAGAACAAAATACAAGCTTCTAATACAAATGCTTCAATTTCTTAATTGTTTGCATTAATAAAACAGTGTGAGCTAAATGCTTATCATGTATTTCTGTGTAATGGCGTACAACAGTACTACAAGATTCCATGACTAGCAATATTTTGTTTTCATAATTCAGAATAAAGGCTTTTGATAATAAATTATTTTTATTTGAGTACAAAATGGGAATTCAGTCATTACATGAGTTACATCTTTCTCTTTAATTATCAGTGACAGTAGTATCCAGCACTTCTTCTACTAAACCAACTTTCTCTATAGAAATTGCATTCCTGCAATTAAAGTTTATATTTTACTACAGATCGATTCCTTGGCTGTTTGGGCAGTTTTTCCATCAGAAGCCTTCTAGCTTATCAGTAGGAGTGGTAAGCACTAGGTAGCCTATCTACCACAAGAGTGGTTTCTGGTCCAGAAATTGTAGTTTATTGGCTGTTTGGCAGTTTTTCCATCTCTTTCAACTTACTGGTTTAAAAGCCCACATTTGCACTCGTTTCCCATCTTTCCTGAAACTAGTCTAGTCCAGAAACACATTTGCTGTATCCAGGACTGTTTGCAAGCGTCTGAGCCCCCCAAGCCTTTCTGTGTTGGAGAGAAGCCTTCTAGCTTAAAAGTGGGAGTGGTAAGCACTAGGTAACCTATCTACCACCAGAGTGGTTTCTGGACCAGAAATTGTAGTTTATTGGCCGTTTGGGCAGTTTTTCCATCTCTTTCAACCTTCTGGTTTAAAAGCCCATATTTGCACTTGTTTCCCACCTTTCTTGTAACTAGTCTAGTCCAGATACAGATTTGTGGTATCCAGGACTGTTTGTAAGTTTCTGAGTCCCCCAAGCCTTTCTGTTTTGGAGGGAAGCATTCTAGCTTATCAGTGGGAGTGGTAAGCACTAGGTAGCCTATCTACCACAAGATCCGGGTACAGATTCTTAGTTTTAGCACTTGAATTTGCTTATTCATGCTCAGCACTTGTTCAGAACTTGTTAGCACTAAATAAGCTACAAATTACTACAACACTCAACCTTTCTCTTTACCTAGAGGAAAACAGTTTTTGTACTTCCTTTCTTCACTTGCTTAGAGAAAAACAGCTCTTATACTCACCTTCCTCACTTGTCTAGAGGAAAGTAGTTTTTTATTCAGGCATGTCCAAAGGTCAGCTCCCAGTGTTCTCTCCTGTCTATCTGATGAATCTAGGCATTTTGGGGCTATGTAGCAATTGCCTCATGTACACAGACAACCCACTCCTCCTACCACCCAACACCAAAACCTGTGAGAGATGCACTTATCTAGCCAAACTGGAGGCAAAGCTCTCTCCAACCAAGACGAACTTGACAGTCAAGAGGAGAAGGCAATTACTTGCACTGCACCACACTCATCACATAGTCCCACTAATCCAACACCACCGAAATCCACACATAGAAACACAAAAACATTCATAGATAATAATCTGCTCAAGCAACAGAGACCTCCAAAGCAAAAACACAAGCAACTTCCACCCCCCAACACAACCCAAATGACACATAGCCTACAGATTCAGCATGCCAATAAACCACAGCCCATAAGGCAAAACAACGTACCCAACACACTAATCATAGGTGACTCTATAGTCAGGCACACTGATGTTCCACTCACCAGGCTAAACAAGGAGAAGGTTACTGTCAGCTGCCTGTCGGGTGTCAGGATCTGACACATAACCCATGCACTCAGGTCACTCCACAACAAGTACAAATATGACTCTGTCATTGTCCATGTTGGTGTGAAAAACCTGAGACTTACCTCACTGGAATACATGAAAAGAGATACGATAGAACTCTACAATCTTGTAGCCCAGGCAGGTATGACTCTAGCCCTGAGAAGCATCCTGCCATCACCCAGAATGATGCCGCAGTACAAGGACAAAAAGATTGACTTCAACAATTGGCTAAGCTTCTGGTGTCATTCTAAGGGGATCCAGTATCTGCCTATGACGACATGGTCAACAGACCATGATGCATTGCCATAGATGGCCTGCACCTGTCATCATTGGGATTCTGAATACTGGCTAAGGGTCTTGCCACCCCTATAGTGCCTTTTTTAGGCAAGGTTCAAATAACAAATTCACCATCATAACAGGAACAGGCAAGCAAAAACTGAGGGTAAAGCTACTCAATGCTAGAAGGCTAAATCTCAAAATGCACTCACTCGTGGCACTCCGTAAAATGGAGAACATCGATATCTGTGCAGTGACTGACACATGGTTCAAGGCTCTAGAGAGCATCCCTGCATTACCAGGCTATAACTCATACCACACTTTTCAGCCATCTAACCTGGACCAGAACACCAAAGGCAAAGGTGTGTCCATATTCATTAAGGATATCCATACCTCCAGGCTAGTTGTGCAGTATAATGCATCCGAGGTTATCCAAGTGCAACTAACTCTGGGCAAAACTGCAATCCAAATTGTAGCTTGCTACAGATCCCCCACCATGCTCCAGGATTCCCACTCCTCTTTTCTTGATGTACTGGAAAAGATTAGGGTTCAACCAAACACCCTAATAATGGGCAATTTCAACTACCCCACCATTAAATCGAAAAGCTACTCATGTACCAACTCCTTCGATCAACACTTTCTGGAATTCATAAATTCCAATGCCATGGATCAATTTATCCACACCCCCACCAGGGGCAAGAAATATCCTAGACCTAGCCATTACCAACATGAGTGACCGATGTTCCACACCTAAAGTCAACTCCTCGTTGGTCATATCTGACCATAAGCTAATCAACCTAGATATCCACATCCCGCCCCCACCCCTCATTAAAGAAACCACGGTAAAACATTTCTCCAAAGCCAACTTCATGCTTCTTAAGACAGAAGTGGTGAACTTTATGACAGATGGACAATACAATTACGACTGCTGAATCCTACACAAATGCACCCTATAAGCACTTACACAAGTGCATGGATCATGCTATCCCAAACAGAACCAAGACGATATCCTCCAAAAAAAGGAAGCCAATCTGGTGGTCCCCTGCCATAAACAAACTCTACAACAGAAGGCAAAAAACTGTTGCAAAAGAGAGTAAAATCCCATGAGTGGAGGAGCTCCCTGGTCAGCCTCAGTAAAAAGCTGAGATCCCTTATAAGATCCTACAAAGCTAGCACAAAACAAAATTGCCACTGATTCTAAGGACAATCACAAAGCATTCTATAGCTATGCCAAGAATCTCAATGGCAACACCCAGATCTGCTCTGAGTTACAGCACAACGGCATGAAAACTATAGAACCAACTGATATTGCCAACATCGTGGCAGATAGGTTCAGTGTTAACTTTACCCTCCTCTCACCCCCTAAAGGGCCCATATCTATACAGGAAGAACACAGAGTCCCTGTAATCACATCTATGCAGGTAAAAGCTGCACTCTCTAAAACCAAAAACACAGCATCCATGGGACTGGATAACAGCCCAGACTGCATTTTACATGAACTTCACAACGAACTGGCTCCCCACCTAAGCACCATGTTCAATCATAGTCTCACATCAGGCTTTGTGCCCAGTAAATGGCACACAGCAACAGTTATCCCACTCCACAAAGGGGGAGCCACCACTGATCCTGGGAACTATCACCCTATTAGCCTGACGAGCCCTGTCTGCAAGGCCATGGAACATATCATCATGGAACTCATAAACAAAGAGATTGGTAACCTCCAAACTCTGGACCACACCCTGTTCAGGTTTGTGAAAGGCAGATCATGCCTTCTGAACCTGATCGACTTCTTTGAGGCAGTCACCAAAGCCGTAGACCAGGGTAAGGTGGTTCACACAGCCTATCTTGACCTCGCCAAAGGCTTTTGACACCATCCCCCATTCTGGAATCATAGCTAAACTCACTAAACTAGGTATAAATCCCTACGTCACAAGATAGGTTTCCAACTGGCTCACTGAAAGAACACACACTGTAAAAGTTGCAGACTCCAGATCTGACTTCAAACCAGTGACAAGTGGAGTACAACAGATTTCAGTCTTGGGACATCTCCTGTTTGCTATCTACTTCTCTGAAGTACAGGCTAATACAGAAGGCCTCTGGCTAATGAAGTTCACAGATGACTGCAAACTAGGAGCCACAGTCGAGTTCCCAAATGATGTGGACATCCTACAGAAGGGCCTCACTGATACAGATGCCTGGTGTCAGTGGCATGGCCTCAAGCTCAATGCCAAAAAGTGCATTGTCATCCCCTTTGGTAAAAACTCTGTACCCATGAGCTACCACATAAATGGCAGTCTACTTAATGTCGAATGTGTGATAAGAGATCTTGGGACCCAGGTGGACAGTAGTCTCTCCTTTGATAATCCTATTGCCACAGTAGGCAGGAAATCCTTCCATGTGGCACACCTCATCACAAAAGGGTTTTCATCCAGGAAAAAAGGTCATTGTTCTTCTCTACTCGGCACTCATTAGACCCATTATAGAGTACAACACCCCTTTTGGAATGTACCTTACAAGATATCTGCAGGAGCTGGAAAGGCCACAGAAGTACCTCACAAAGGGGATTACTGGCCTCAAACAGATGCCATACTCTGACTGTCTCAAAAAACTCCAGCTTTACTCTGTAGCATATCGCCTACTCCGAGGAGATCTCTGCCTAACATATAAAGCTATGTTAAACCCGGAGCTGTTGGACATGCTACACCTAAAAGATGCCAATCCCTCCAAGCTACATGCTCTAGGGACCCAAACCTTGTCACCACAATAAACAGGACATGCTTGAGGGATAGATTCCTGTCCCAGAGACTTCCTATACTCTGCAACAAACTACCCATCTATGTCAAGCAAAGTTCCTCATTAGCACTCTACAAGAATCTTGATGAGTGGATGGGAAATAGGAAATACACCCCGGGATCACTTCTGTGGCTCTGCTCAACAGGAGCAAAGGAAATTAACTTTCTTGGGTGGCATAAGCCAGGGAACCTTGTTGGCTAGGTTTACTTAGGTCCTTGGGCCAATAGCCTAGTACTTACCTATGAACCTAAGTATCTACCAATTTATATCACAACACTAAAATCAATTTTTAATAAATACTGAAGATATATTACACACATAGCTGCAACTATTTCATATTCTTTTTTCCACATATTCCAACCAATATGTTTTTAAGATCTTTTGAACTTAATCTGTAAAATTACTTTTCTGATTTATCAGTATAACCAAAAATTCTTCTCATCCCAATCCTTATCTATACATTCTTCTTCTGCAGACACATAGTCCTGGTTCATTATGCCAGGACCAGTGAACAAGTTAAGACCCATTCATTTGCCACATTCCAGTTCATTTCTCAGATAAATTTCTAGGAAAGAGACAGGTAGAAGTACATTTTTTTGTTAGAGTCCTGTGGAGTAGTTTAGCATCCATTTTTCTCCTTGTCATAATTCTGCACTACAAGTAACCAAACAAAAACTTTTGCCTTTACTAGTTTTATTAGTGGTATAGCCCCTATGCCTCCTGGGACTATATCAATGTCATAAAAGGCTCTGTAAGTCCATCAATCCTCACTTTTATGTATGTTCTATATACATCTTAACAAAAATTATTCTTAGGCAAAGTGACGACTTAGTCACCACTATTATTTTTCATCTAAATCTAAATTGAATATTTCTACCTTTTCTGATTGGAGATCATTTATCAGTCTTTAATCAATTAATTATGAGAATATAGGCTAACATAAAATGATTCTGATGCTCACTTTCCTTGTGCAGTGCCTCATATGACATTACCATTATTATTATCCCCTTCTTTCCCTTCAAGAAAAAAAAAAAATGTTTTGTTTTTTGGGATACTAACTGCATCTACTGTTAAGATTGGATTCTATACTGACAATTTACTTAGAAGTGTTATAATTATCCTGTAATTCAGTCTGTTTTTATGCTTTTTTGTTTTTTGGTATTGTTTTTGTTTATATGCTTGATTCATAGAAATTAGTTAAATTAGCTGTATTTACCTAGGAGCTTTTCTCCCCGGGCCTCTACTGAAAATGGACATGTATCCAGTTAGACTAGCCCGGTAAACAAATGTAAAATAAAATAAAATAAATAAAATTATTAGAATGCTGGCATATCCTACTGATGTGTAAAACTCTTACTATACTCTAGGTACATTTCTAATATTTTGTCGTCTTGATAATTATTATTCATGTAAAACATGAAAAGTTAATCTGCTACTATTTAACCCAGTCTGATACATTAGTTAGCATTAAATGTATCCAGAAAATGTTTTTTTACATTTTAGTCCATGCAAATATGGAGTTATGTAAAGCAACTATTGTTCTTATAATTTGACTTGCATAACTAACCATACCTTATTTCTGTTTCTATTATCAAAGGTGGCTTCTAAATCTATAAGCAGAATGTACAAGCTCTGGACTTGAAATTTTTGTACAAATTTTGGGTACCCCAGAGCTGGCCACTGACTGATTCTGCCTCATTGTATTTGTCTACACTGACACACTTATCCAGGGACAGTAGTACCATACTTCTCTGAATGTCCAGATTTTTTGTACCACATTTTTGGTCCTTTCCTGAAAATATTTGCAGTTTTCTGTGAAATCAATGAGAACAGAATTAATTGAATAATGAAAGACATTATTATGTTATTAGCTATCATGCAAGTGCAGAGAGAGAGAGAGAGAGAGAGAGAGACACTCTCATCTGGTTTTCCCTTTTTAGATTTAAAGAAGGCTTTTGAAAGTATATTTGATAAAATATATGTCAGGCCATATAAAATAATGGCCTAACTTCCAAGAGTATACTCAAAATAATAAAAGTGTATTTGAGGACTGCTCGTTAAGTGGTGTTCGATGGAGAACTCTGAGAAGGATTTACTCTCCAGGGAGGCGTTTACTAAAGCATTTCTTGTTTCTTTTGCTGCTTGTATTACTGAATTAATCTTTGGTAGCAGCAGCAGTTAGGGAACCACAATAATTAATGGAATTATATCTGACAACGACAAAGTTAAACTCAAACTATGTATAGATTATTGTATTTGTATATGTATATATTGTGTATATATATATATATATATATATATATATATATATACATTACTGAGATGACAAAGTGTTAGAAATGTACTTGGATATAGATGGCTATAGATATAGCTGTACTGAAGTTAAATGAAACAACCAAAGATCAATGCTTACAAAGACAACCATAAAAAGTCGACTTTATAAATGTCAGCACTCTACTATGTATGCATTGATCAACAATCTCAGTGCACACAAAACTTAAACAAATAAAATAAAACATTGTTTTCTGAAGGGGGCAAATTCCTCCTTTACCCCATACCCCCTGCTAATTATATATACTAATTCTGAGACTGCACAGTCTTGGGGAAAGTGCATATTAAAGCATATATTTCACTACCCTGAAAAATGTGCAATCTTTATATACATGTTGACTATCTGGGTAGTAAACCACATTTTGTTGACGAAACAGATGTCAACCAATAATAGATTTGACCTATTTCAGTGGATCTATATATATATATATATATATATATATATATATATATATATGTACACACACACACACACACACACACACACACACACACACACACACACACACACACACACACACACACACACACACACACACACACACACATATATGTATCTATATATGGATCTAATTCATATCATCACATACCAAATCAGAAATCCACAGAACATTGAGACCAAAACACCTAAGTATCCAATCAATGAAACCTTACAGTGCTGAATGTTCATAACAGTGAAACACCACTATGCATGCGCCAACCTAAACACAATTAAAAATAACCACTGAACAGACTACTATACACTTCACAATGTTTTTTGCAGGGGGGACTGCTCCCCCCTTGCACCCACCACATCCCACGGAACTTATATATACCAACTCTGAGATCACACTACAGTCCTGATCTGTGCTATACCGTGATCTCCACCAACAATCCTTGCAATGGGTAAATTATCTTAAAAACTTAAAACCTATAATTTACCTGTTCTCATAGATCTGAGCAAATTTACACTGTCAGGGCAGTTAGGCTGCTGCCAGTGCATGTGTTCATTTGGCAGTGTGACGTTTCACTGATTAGGAAGGTTGGCATTTTGGTCTCGATGCTTTGTGGTTTGCTGATTTGATATACAATGATTTGAAGGGGATCTATATATATATATATATATATATATATATATATATATATATATATATATATGACTTCTTTAATTCTTCACAGTCTACACTGTTAGAGGAATCAAGGCTCTCATTGGGCTCAAATTAAACAAAGATTAGTATATTATTTTTCACTAAATAGAGTTGTTCCATTTTTGACAGAGGATCAGGGTTACACTAGAAAGCTCAGTAACTTGAGCAGTTTGGGATTACGGCTGTGTACCTTCTTAAATGCATGATAAAGGCTAATTATGAAGGGCTGTATAAAGTTGAGTCTGAAATACTGGAACTATGGATATTGTTAAAGATTTCTATATATGGTAAGATACTGATAACTAAAATTATGTTCTTACCTAAACTATTGCATGTAGTTTGTTATTTACTTACTATAAAGATCTTGCACTGGGAATAGAAGGTGCACCTTTATTCAAATATCTGTGTGGAATGGGCAAATGCCTACAGTGGCTCAAAGGATATTAGTAATCACATGAAGCGAACAAAGCCAATGACACTGCCTGTGGTTTTGGTTAAATCAGAAAGGCTTTATATGGCAGAATACCCTTTAATGAAATTGTGTATAGCAATTCTGAGAATGGCTCTATGGCTCAGTCAAGTGTTAGACTGACTTGAAGGCACATGTGCACCCGGAACTAAAATGGAAATATTACTGTAGGCCAATGAAGTACAAGCAAGTGATAAAGTTGTTGGAGTCTCTTTGGAAAGCTCAAAATATAACGTCACAGGGAGCATAGCAAAGAGGTTGAGTGAGAATATGGCACGTTAAAAGAGATGGTTAGATTTATTTGATTAAGACACAGTGGGGATATATTCTTTTGAAAAGCTACTACAGTACTTTCAACAATACAAGCAAGGCTATTGGGGGTACCTCCAAACTAAAGAAATTGTTATAATAATCATATCATGCAGGCTACGCCGTACAGGAAGAAATGTAAAAAGCTCAGATGGGCCTTTTAACATTTATGAGCTCAAGGCAAGGAAATTTTAAGTGTGCTCTTAAAATGACTCAGCCTGGCTAAATCAGTGCCAATTATATGACATGTACCTATGTCTGCAAAGAAACCAGCAGAAATGGGATAGTAATAGGTTACCTTACAGGACAAATACATTTAGACATGTTAAGAGTGCAGCATGTTTCCCAGCTGTTAAACACTATATAAACTTTAAGTTCAAAGATGCCAAATGTGTTTAGGGGTTTATTCAAAGCATGATAAAAGTGGCAACTCCCACCTATTCAGCACACTGCTGGCATTGTTCTGAGCAGAAAGCTAATTAATGCCACATGATGTGATTATGCCTGAGGCTTGACATTTGGTAGTTGGACTTCAGGTACGTAATACAGCAGGTAACAAACAAGAACATTCACTCGGATCCAAAATGCTGACTTTCCAATTTGCCCCTGTTAGACAGGCTGCATGTGAGATTCTATGTTTATGGATTGTAACAGTTCTATAAGCTATTAGTGGAGACTGGAAAAACTGAATGTTGACTCATATGCAGATATAACTTTGACGTGAACAGTGATATTCTTACTGAAAAAAAAAAAACATTTTGAACAATAAACTTTGGAGGCAGTAAAACATTGTAAAAAATTCTTAGATATGTTGTAATGCTCATTTTCTTCTGTGGCAAGTGCATACTACACTATTGTGAAAATTGCATTGATGTATGACGTCAAGATTATGGATGTTACACTAAAATATATTTCCACAGAAGCATGTTAGAGGTGTAATGACGCATTGTTAAAATACACACACCAATTAGGATTGTAATAAAGGAAGAAGTAAAAGTATAACAAGAACATGTACTCTTATTTATCAACATTAGAACGGTACAATCAGAGTTTACATTGTCTAATTTCTTACATGAGGTAAGTCCCAGGCACTCATGCTGTTAATAAGCTGCGCAAATTTAAATGTGGAGGAAAGAGGGAAGCTGACTGAGAACATGTGCAATACTGCTGTACATGAATGATAAGTGGCACATTCAAATGTACAATATTGCTAAACTAATGTCTTTCGGCTTTTCCCAGTTAGGGGTTGCTACAGCGAAACTCCAGTCCGCTAATGATTGGCAGTGGATTTTTACGGTGCCAAGTTGCCAGCCTGACACCCAACCTTCAAAGAAGGCACACCCATTCATGCATGCACCTACTTGCATGTCTTTAAATCTCACTCGACTGCAAGGAGGACATGCAGACTCCACACAGAAGGCGCTCCAGCTGAGAATTGAATGGGTGAACCTCTTGCTATGAGGCGACAATGCTAACCGCTGCACCACCATGGCCTTCAATGTACAATATTGCTATACATGAATAATAAGTGGTATATTCAAAATGTACAATATTGCTATACATGCATAATAAGTGGTATATTCCAAATGTACAATATTGCTATACATGAATAATAAGTGGTATATTCTGAATGCATATTCTTATGTTGAAAAGCAGAATAAATAATCTTACATGCCTCATGCTATTGTTAGGTATATGGATACTGAGGATGCAGTAACTTCTTGTTAGATAGCAAAGAGTTATGAAACTGAATGGAGAGGATGAACATGAAGACAATGAAAGCACTATGTAACAAAGTACAGATGTATGCATTCCTTCCTGATGAGCTGCAGTCAATATTTACATCCATTTGTTATCGTTTCTCTCTCATACAAACAACCCACACTCACACAGACGTCTATATACACTTACACATACATGTGCACATTCAGTCAGAGAAGCAGAAAGACAGATGCACATGCCCCCCACACATATTTGCAAGCATGTGCGCGCACGTACACACACACACACACACACACACACACACACACACACACACACACACACACACACACACACACACAAAAAAAAAACAGCTGTAAAAGGTTGGAAAAAGAGTTGCAGATCAACACTTGCTGAAAATCATAAGTAAGCATTTTGAACTCACCAGAAAAAATGTTGAATGTATGCAAGTGAAATCCTTAAGCAAGTCAAGTCTCTGGCTATCAGTTATTTTAAAGCCTGGCTGCACATTTCAGATTAGATGGCTTTGTTAAAACATCGTTTCCCACCAATCTTTTTCTCCAATACTAAAACCACAGACCCATACCTTTGAGATTCTTTGCTCAAGAATTCTAAACAGAGCCAAAAATAAAGGTGGGTAACAAAGAAAAAGGACATATTTTAAATATTTCTCTCTTTCACATGAAAAGATAATAAAACAACAGCTCTTGCATCAGTGTGCATTTTCTGAGAATGAAAAACTATGAAACTCCTTTATCTGGCATTATTAACTGGATGTAATCCTTAGTAATTTACCAGAAAAGCAAAAAATTTATGAGGTGGAAGACAAAAAATGAGGTAAAATTAGTAAGACAAAGGACATATTGAAAAATATACAAAAACCTCTTTGATACTTTCAGTAGAAAATATTTTATATTTTTGAAGAGGTGAGTAGAGAAAAAGACATCTGCAGTATTGCTCAACACATTGCCGTTATTGGAGAAATATCAGAAAAGTGTGAGTTATGTCCCCACACCAGATATTGGAGTCATTTTCCCATATTAACACTGCTGGTACAAAGCTGCATCAGCCTGAGTTGGTATTAGCTCAGCCTAAGGTAAAAGATCCCATGAAACATCCCACAATGTTTAGCAAAAAAAGGCTAAGAGGCCTTTATTGTATACAAATGTGCTGTCTAATTTTTGTAGGAACATAAGAACAATACTAGGCAAGTGCTCAGAGGGAGCATAAAAAGCATAGTAATATACACACACACACTTAAAAACATTCTTACCACCCTTTATGAACACTTCATAGTGCTCACGTTCAAAGATAAGCAGGGCTGTAGATGGCAACCTTGGTATAAACTTGTTTCCACTCAACCAGTCATCAAGACTAGCCCAAAAGGCAGACAACATAGTACTTTGCTTGACCTATAGTGGTCACTTATTCCATAGGCTGAGAAACTTAATTATTGGTTAATGTCCATATCTGTGAATCATCATTAACTGATGTGAGTGCAAATCAGAACTTTTCTGTGGTAACTAACAGTGGGGGCTGCATCATGTTAGCACAGACACCCCAACACTTCAGTCACTCTCCTACAAACAAGCGCACAGTAAAACATACACATGCACGCACACTCATATTCCCATACAAATACTGGATATCAGAACATCCTATCCCCCTGCCTTGTAGTTCAAGAGTGATTACAGTCAGTTTTTAATGTCAGACATTTGAGATGCACTTCATATCCTTCACTGCATGTATGGTAGGGCAAAAGCTGTCAGACTTGCAAGTCAGAGGAATATTCCCTATCCCTCTTCTTATGTCACGAATTTGCATGCATTGCATTATGCCCACGATCCTCAAAAAATGTTGAAGACATCCCCATTCCCCAGTTATCAGTTAGCAGAGCAGGTTAGTGTTGGTAGTTTTTGTGGCAAGTGTGGTGGGCTCAAATCCCTATCTCACACTTTGCTTTATTCATTTATTTTTCTCACTTACTATTATTTCTGGTGTCTAGTGGTTCCCTCCACCTTTTTTTTAAATAGTTTCTATATAAGTGGCCCTGGTGTCTAGTGTTCCACCCTACCCATGTTGTGTTTACATGCCACTCAGGCTTGCTATGTAGAGTAATTTCTGTTCCTCCGGGCGCAGTATACCTATAAGGCATGTAGCTAATGACCTATCCCTGATGGTATATGATACTCCTCCCACCTCCTAATCCTCATTCTGTTTAAGTGCCATTCAAGGAGAAGTTTAATGGGGTATCCCAGGTGGCTAGTACTTCCCCTACCTTCAATCCTGAGTTTAATGGGGTATCTCTGGTGGCTAGGTCTTTTCCTGACCTTCTGATCCCTGTTCAGTTTAAGTGCTGCTCAGACATGAGTTTAGTCAGGTATCCCTGGTGGTAAGTGTCTTCTCCCACTCAAGGTGAGCACATAATGTACACCTCATGGCAAGCTTTATGAATTTGGCCCTTTAAGTTTCAGATTTTTTTATTACTTATACATAACAATTTCTTCTTTTAATCATCCACATTTTTACTCATAATCAGAATGTTATTTTTGCAAATCTCCTTACAATCCCTTTTTAATTATATAACATTTATACAATAATAATCATTTATTTATATATTCAACTTTTTTCTTATAAATTTTAACAACCATACATTATCATCTACATGCTCACATTTTGGACTTCTTCTTCCTCAATATTTCATTACTTCTGTCCCAAAACATATTTATTCTTTAACATTCTGACAAAAGTATTATCATGCTTTTTTCTTTTTTACCATGTATATTAAACTTTATTTTTTTCACATGGCTTATATTTCATTGTTGCCTTAAATAGAAATTTATTTAATGTAAACCTCCATAAAACATGTTGACATTCTTTTCTAATTTCACAACCTTCCCTTACCTTACTCTCTATTATTGTCCTCTTAATTTCTTTTCCTAATCCCTCCAATGCATCTACCAGAAAACATTTCATTTATTTGTTTATTCATTCATTTGGTGCCTCTTCATATATTTTTCTTCTTTTCTTATTCCTGTTATTACTTATTATCCCCTCATTATCATCATTTTATAACATTCTTTCATATTGTCACAATCTTGAAGATTCCGTGTAGTTTGCCTCCAAAACTGTAGCTACCAGGTTATTTTCATCTTAAAACATAGGGGGAATTTAATAAAGCCTTTACAGACTTATTTTTGATGTAAGCATAGTAGCACACTGCTTACATGAAAGTGAGCAGGTGTGCGATCCATGTAACAGAGCTGAGGGTCGTGCACAAGCACCCCAACATGGATGTGTCCATGGCATGCAAATCACCTCATGAACAGATGAACTGCATGCAAATGAGGGTGGTAGAGTGATCCAGCAAGCAGATAATCAGTCCTGCAGACCCTGTGTTGATGTCCGAAATGTACATGGAAAAAGTCTATGTACAGGACATTAAACAGAGAACAGGGGCTGCAAAAGTGCAATAAGAAGGAGAGAAATAGCACAGCAGAAACAGCTATGTGCAAAACTATCCACTGTGTGTCCAAAATCTAATGGAAAATAATTTAAAATATATATTTTTTAATAATCAGATCATGTTTGTGTGGTGTGCCTCAGTGTGCAAACATTCTGTTAAGAAAAAAAAATTAAAAAGTGTAAAAACGGAAATTAGTACTATGTTACAGTAATGCATTATAGGACCCTAACTGGAGTATGTACAATGGTAGACTGCTGTGGTTGCTAAGGAGGCAGGGCCTGGAGCTGTGTAGTTCCCAGGGTGTGTGCACGGATATGTATGCAAATGAGCTGGGGGTTACTGAATAGCACAATGGGTATTCATGTTCACAGATCCCATCCGTGTAGGCAAAGAACCATGTTGGTGTCCACAGAAGAATTAGCCAACATCAAAAGGGGGTGGATCCACATCCTTTTAAGCTCGTTGGAGCACAACAGAGCTTGTTTACATTGTTGTTTTGTGTTCAGCAAGGGGGTATGTACACTGGCTGTTAAGCTTTGTTTACCTTCAGGACACGTGTTTGAGCGTGTTTATGCAGTGCGCCACTCTGCTGAATGTCACCTTCCTTGGGAGTGTGTACAATGACTCCTGAGCATTATTTACCTCCAGGGTGCATGTTTGCACAGTGTGCCACAGTGCTGAGTGAGGAAGGGTGTTAAAAAAAATTGGCTTTGAAAGGCAATGAGATCTTAATTACTGATGACCCCTGTTCCACTGGAACTAGGGCCAGTAACAGTCCTTAATGATGTACTAGGAACGTGGAATGCATCATAGGTAGCCAATCACAAAGGCAGCATCTACAGCACAGCACAGCATTATAAAGGTTGCAGAAACCCTACAATCTGATTTCACCCCCATACTCTGCACCACTGGAGTACAGACTTGGGACTTTTAACTGAAGAAATGCTAGGGGCTGCAGCAGGCCTGCTAATTATGTATGTGCTAGATGCTGAGGTCAATGCTGCTGCTGCTGATGTTGACCATAGGCCTAGACTGAGAAGGAGAAGAATGTTCAGGTCCAGGGTAACTTTCCAGGGGCAAAAAGAGCTGGAGATTGTTGAGCACTACAGGGTGGAGAGGGACATGCTACAAGAACTCACTGAGCTCTGACGACCTCAACTTAGACTCAGAGCCAACAGAGAGAAACCCATCCCAGTGGAAAATAAGGTATGTGTAGCTCTTAGGATATATATTCCAAAGACCAACTGGGGACATGATGGGGGTCTCACAGGAATTAGCATCCAGGGTACTCCACCAATTCCTGGATACTATGCTACCACATGCCAATGAGCACATTTATTTTCCCTCGCCCCTAAGACAAGGACCAGCAGTATGCAACACTTCTGCCATGTAACACACTACCCTGAGGTACTGGGTGACATAGATTGAACTCATGTACACATCAAGGCACCACTTGGTGAGGAGGGTAGAATCTACATGAACTGTAAGGGGTACCACTCCATCAGCTGCCAAGTCATGTGCAATGCCCAGGGCATTATCATGAATATGTGTGCTGGTAGCCCTGGTAGTTATCATGACTGCAATATCTGACATGCATCACAGCTGTACCAGATGTTTGCTGGGGGTGGGGGGTGCATCCTACACTGACATTTACTGGAGGATGCTGGCTATGCACTGGAACCTTGGATGATGACACCCATCAGAAATTCACACACACACACACACACACACACACACACACACACACACACACACACACACACACACACACACACACACACACACACACACTGAAGAATGCCATAATGAGGCACACACACAAACTAGGATCATCATAGAGCATGTATTTGGGCTAATAAAGTCATGGTTCTGTTGCCTCAATATATCTGGTGGAGCCCTGCAGTACTCTCCAGCCAGAAGTGCACACATGTTCACATTATGTGCCATGCTACATAATATGATCCTGCGGAAACAGCTGCAGCATGATCAGTAAAGGGAAGTGATGCACAGCCCCCCACCAGTGCCTAGGTCATTACAGCCAAACCCACAGGGGGATGCCAAGGAAAAAAACCCTGAGGTTGTCCTTGTAGGCAGATGTAGGCATGCCCAGTATGCCCTGGCCTTGGCCACAAGACAATGCATAGCACATGCCCTGACAACCTAGGGCCCTAGCAAATGACACCTTACTCTGACTCCCATACATATCATAAAAATGATGCCAGGCAGCCCACATGACCTGTACCTTACTATGTACTGGCTGTGGACTGCATGCATCAGACACAATTAGCCCTGAACTACAGGTCTGTCAACTGCTACATTCACAAGGTAAGTCACACAATTAATCACCACTTGTAAGGGGTACGCGAATATGGTAGCATATGTATGGACCTGCCGCATGTATGCAAGGGAATATAGTGGGCTACTGGGCTACTTGCAGAGATCTAACAAACACTTGGGACAACAGGTACTCTCTCTAATAGTATATGCCTCATAATATTCACTAGGCCACATGTCTGGTAACCCCACTACATTATTCAAGGGAGATGCCAAACAGTGGGGGTCACAGAACAGTCCCATGACTATGTATTCTAGCAGAGCATGGGCTGGTTGTCCTCCACCCCCAACTTATCATTGCACCCATATAACAGCTATAGCAGTATATTTGCAATGATATATCAGCAGACCACCCAATTCCAGGGCTGTGACATAGAGACAGAACCTGATCACATGTTCTATGTTGCACGTAACTCAGGAGTGACAATGTATATTTCTGTATGTTGCTGTGATGAATGATGCATCCCCTATAAAGCAGCCTGTGTGGCACAGTAGGCTAGGGAAATTAACAAGGGTGATGGTGTTGATGGTTCGAATCTGGCATTAGCCATATATTTTGCAAATGAGGTAGTCATTAGCTGGTATTCCCACAGACTGTCATAACCCTGCAATCTGTTACCACAAGAAAGCTGGACAAAACCAAGAGTGAATAGGGAGACAAAGGGACAAGCCTACAGACAGACATTATACAATCTCTTAGTAACCTAAAAGGTGGCTAGTATAACAGCAGGTTGCAACAGGTCAGATTTGCTGCTGCAGGATGTAAAGGCCATCACTTAAATGTCTCAATAGTTACAACAGTTCAGTGACTGCATTTTATAATATAGTACTGGAAAACCACAAATGTATGATGAACAGAGCAGACATATGGGGCAAAATGATGGACATTCTGCACAAACATGTACAGGGAGATGTATGCAGACTGTCACCTTGTGTGTGCTGTTACATCATTTATCCCAGTCACATCATGCCTCTCAACCTCTTAGAGTAGGAAATCTGACCAAAGCCTTGAATAAAAATGGGACAAAGGCCCACAAATAGGGACAGGTTTTAAATATTGCTACTAAAAATGTAGAATGTCAACAGAATAACAGGTATTGCATTAGCATGAATCTCCTGATGTGTATGGAGTCTGAAACTCAAATGTCTGTAATTATTTATTGACTTTAATCTTCACTGATTTGCCACTAATTTGCCAGAAAACCACAGTGTTATTTAAAATGGACCAAATATATGAGGCAGAATTCTAGACAGTAACTGAAGCTCTGCACAGTTGTAAGTTACGAGTCACATATTAAGGTCAGCAAACAGCCGGGGAATACCTTGGGCAATATCAGGGAAGTGCAGTACTGTGGTAACAGGTGCAGCAGCCAGTGGCCTACAGCATGCATAATCCCAGACTGGTGTACAGGTAGCTCTGGCCTGGAGTCACCTTGTAAGTATTGACAGTCACACTGGACATGCTCCTACACTTAGCTAACTTGAGCCCAAATATGTTGCCTCTACTGCCCAAAGACCTGCTATGTGGAAATATGTCTGTACATACATATATATAGCTACGTATACATATCTGTCTCTCCCTATCCCCTCATGCTTGGTTAGTGTATCTATCAGTATGTGGCACACACACACACACACACACAATATATATATATATATATATATATATATATATATATATATAGATATATACATACATACATATATATTATAACAAGATGTATATATAGCTATATAAAGTATAGTGTTACATAGACTCTCCACATATATCTATATAACACATTTATGTAACATACACACACAACATTTAAGGAGACATCCCTGTTATACACATTTATATAGATATGTGTGGGGATGTATGAATGTCCCCACATACCCCAGAATGCTGGAGTTATCTGCACTTACTCATCACAACAATTGTCCAATGGAACCAGACCAAGGCCGCAACAGTACATAATCAACTCACCCACAGATCCCTGTGCCTGTGGACTGTCACCCTGTAGACAGACACAGGTATGCAGGTAGTATAATATACAATGGGTGTAAAGTATGCCTTGGAAAGGCCATATTATCCCTGGCCACATATCTGTCTATCAAATTGCAGACAGCCTCATATGGCCAGACTGGTAAGCATGCACACATACCAGGGATATTACCACGTATCATATCCCTAGGATACTAGATACAATAACAGTACCAATCAGTATCACTCTGCAAGCCACACATGCTAACACAAGGCCACTTTGCATACTCCACAAGTACTTTGCCTTTATCAACATATACAACAGACATAACCCATGGCACATGCAATACGTACAGTGAGCTGTAGTGTATAATACTTGATAGGTAGGGGATCTAATCTCACATCATCCAACTTGTGACTGAGTGCATATAAGTATATCTCATTACAGCACTATGGAGATGTTCACATGGGCTATCTCCATGCAATGGCATGCATTTTATGGCCCTGTAACTGGCTGCTGGCCTCTAAGTTCCCTCTTCTACAAGGCCTGCTGATGTCATCCACCTTATGAACACTGGCTGACAATCTAATACCAGATAAATTCTGTGGTGCATGTGGTAAGTACTGCGAGCTGTAGTGTGTAACAGTCAATCGATAGTGGTTCTAATCGCCCATCATCCAGTGTGTGTCAGTGTGTGTGTAGAGGTTCTAGTCTCACATCATCCAACTGTGTGTGTATAAATATATCCAACTATGGATGTGCCCATATGGGTTGTCCCCATGCAAATGTTATACATTTTATGGGCATGTGGCAAGCTGCTAGCATTTAAATTGCCCTCCTTCACATAAGCATAACTGATATCAGCTGCCTTCTAGATATGTACTTTCAGAAAACCCAGGTGACACATACTGAGGGTAGAAGACCTTGCCACAAAGTATGAATGCATGATTACATTGACTGCCCCCATTGTCCCTGATACACTGTTATACACATATGCACCTAGGGAGCCATATATGTATACTGCCTTACCCTGCTGACATTATGTGTTTGCTGTGCCTCCATGCCATCTAGTGCCACTGTATTGCTTTGTTTAACCTATCAGACACCTGGAATGGACACATACACAGGTCTGTGACACACCTGTCATGCTGAACTCTACCACCAGTGTAACATCATGCAACAAACATACACAATGCTGATATAGAGTCATGACACATGCCAGCATACGATACTTATAGTGGCCCACAACTTTTTCCCTGGCAAAACAATATTGCACTGCACAAGTACATGTAAAGTAAAATAGTCACCCTGTGCATCAGACACATTATTGCATTTCCCTGCAGCGATGACACAGATGGCAGGGATGTGGTACAAGTATCATCACATGCAGAAAGTGTTGTGTGGGGGTGCTAGAGGCCTATGCTGTGCCAAACAGGTGACAGCATGTGTGTGAGTCAGGAAGGGGTGCGGGTTAGATGGGCCATGAAGAGGTGTCATTTGTGTCTTGCTGACCCGCATGCAACAGTGTTGTTTGAGTGTGTGCGTGCACACACTCAGACTCAGTGCTAACCCTACATATGTGTATGTTAGACAGCTTTGGACCATACATGGTAGAGCGGACAGCTCACCATCTCTATCTACAAACACGTGAACTGGCTCTGCTAGGAGTAGCACTGGCAACATCTTGCCCAAGGTCAATTGCAGTGCCACTACCTGACAGTGACTGCAAAATGCTGGGGCTGTGTCCCACACAGGACTGCCCATGACCACATGCCCATGGCCTTCCATGTTATGATGTGGACAGCACATCTCTCTCTCTGTAGTGCTGTAGGTGCTGCCAGTATGGGAATGTGACTGTGCATGGCCAAGTGGACTCCCAGCAGATGGTGTTGATGGCCTTTCTCCATGTTTCTAATGCCCAAACCCAACCAGATCTTCCAGCAGAGACATTGTGCGGTCAAAGACTCACACTGTCTCATCCCACTGTCTATACACGACAGCAGGGAACTGATCCTGGGTGTTTCCAATGTGGTGGAGGTAGTCACGGATTTCAGAATGTGCTGCATCCATAACCCTAAGCATCAATCTGGTGTTGAATTCAGAATGTGCCTGTGCCTCCTTGATCAACCAAAACATGCTGCGAGTGACCTGTGATGTGACAGTTGCAACAAGTGCTGGATGGACAGCAGTTCTCCTACAAGCACCCCTGTCAATCTACCCATGTAGGACCTCACCAGCTCACTGGCTATGGCCAGTGTCCACAATCACAGAAGCCATAGTTGTCACTCTGCCCTGTTCAGTATCACCAACCTCTGAATGTCCACTATCTGTGCCCTCTAGGGAATGGGTATGTGTGGGCATACTGACTGTGTGCGGTGAGAATGGGGTCAGAAGGGGGATGTCAACCTCTGGGACAAATTCTGACACTGACATCCCCGCCTGTGCCTCCCTATGGCCACAATCACCATCAGCCTCCGATAAGACACTGACATCAGGTTGTGAGGGGGACACACTCCAAACTCCCTGGTCACCTGTGAGAAGCAAAACAACAGCAGTACATTATTACATGTATTGTTATGTATGGTAATCCACACAGGCTCATACAGGTGAGGATCCAGTTCTGCATTACAAGTCCCACATCTTTACATCTCTGCTTCCATGCACAACAGACAAACTCACAACAACATACACATACAAGTCAGGACTGTTGTAACATGCACATCAGCCACATCCAGTGAACATTGCCAGTACAATATGCCTGTAAGGTATGCAATATGACAGTGTATGTGATAGAACTAAAGATAACATAGTACACTTATATTAAGAATGATATGTCAGTAGTAGTATCACTGCCTCAGGTATGCACCATGAGTTTGGGCCTTTGCACCCCCATTAAATATGGCTATGTCCTGAGTTCTTGCTGTAGGAGGTTGACAGGTATGCTTGGCACAGCTCTCAATCAAATAGGGACAAATGTCAACAGACACAGGGACATAGCCATAGTACATCAGGGGCTTTCAAGGTCTGTTTTACAATGTTAGAACTAATTATGTGAGACATGGACATAATGAGAAGAGGTAAATTACAGTACATCATTTGACATTACAGGGGTGTGCACCCTCTCTTACTGTCACTATGTTCTGCATGTAATCCGCTAGCTTTCCTACAATAGCAGACCATTGTAGGTGGGATTGAAAGGGACAGAGCTGAGATGTGATTGAAATCAGGGACAGTTGAGAAGCATGCATGTAGGTGTAGGACAGCAGAGTATCAATGACATGTCATCACCATAGATCTAAGAGAGGCTTACTGCTGTAATCCCTATTCCTCATATGTCCATCCTCCCATCTGCACCCTGTTATATGTAGAAATCTATGGCATACCTGGTGGAGTGCAGTACTCCTTTGTTGAACATTGCTTCAGGTAATCTTTTGATAATACAGTCTGTGTGTGTGTTAAGTCCATACAGACCTGTTCTCCAAAACAAGCTGCTTGCATTTGTAAGGTACTTCTCATTACTAGGTATTTGCCCCTGCACTACTCTGTGGCTCAGAATAGCTAATTCCAGCCAAAAAATCTGTATTGCATTATCATTAGCCAATGACATGCCACCACAGTGCAATTTATAAGGTCTTCATTTAGGCCTTAGACCCTGTCTTAGTTTATGAGATGGACAATACTGAGTTGTGGAGACTGGAGTATCACAGCGGGTAGGTACAGACACCATCCACTGTAGAGATTTATGCCGTATGTCCACTGTTTTGCCTCATATGTGTGGTCAGAGTCCCATATCATTGTGGTCATCTGGCAGTGCACTGGCAATCATTGTGGGCTGAGGTCTGTAAGGGAAGACACATGCGTGTGTCACACTGCATATCTGTCAGACTATGCATACTACTGCAATAGCTGTTATTCTATCAACATACTATCTTTTTAGAGGCAAGCTGTTACACATGTCCCTATCTGTGGCCCTTTGCCCCCTATTAAGTATGGCTGTGTCCGGATCCCTTGTTCAAAGGGGTTGGGAGGTATGGTTGGTTTGTAGCAGCTACCTTTATCTATAGCTGTGTATGCTACAGTCTGTAGCTGCTGCCGTAGCTTACAACACATAGGGGAGAGTGTGAACACTTTGGTGGACAACAAGCTGTGTGTGTAACTGTGTCATGCCTGTTGTTATGGCAGAGCCAGGGCAGGGGTCTTCTATACAGTGCAATTGGGGCATGTGCTTAAGGTACGTCTGTTATGCAACAGTGTAACTAACAGAGTAGTAAGCAACATATTGACTATATGGATATGTGCATTATGTCTCTGTCTGCAGGCCTTTGTCTTGTAAAACTGGGTAGCAGAGATCTGTGGGGAGTAGGACTGCATGACTTAGTCATTACATGCTGTCTTCACAATAATGTAATTGAAGTGTGACACAACACTGGATTCAAACCCAGGAATGTGTGTGGCAAAATGTACTGCATGCAAGGTATTCAACAGAGTGAGCTACTGAGACTCTGCAAAATCATGTTTATTTTCAGGATATATGTGCACATATACAGGCTGTGAGAAACATTTCCACAGCCATGAGTATGTGCTTGACTTTATATGGTAGTATTTCTGCACCAGGGTCCCAGTTGTACATGTACTTTGCCATTGCTGTCTTAGCAGGTGTCTTACTACAAGGTGCTAACAAAAGGGCACAAATAACTGCTATCACAGGCCTCACTTACATCCATTAGTACATCTTCATTATTATTATTTATTATTGCACCAGAGTCCGGGGTCCACTCCCACTTTACACATTGCTTTTTAATTTCAGTTACATGCATAATGCATGTAAGTAGCAAGCAGTATGTTTTTCTGGAAACAGCTACATAACCTAGAGCCTGGGTAGTGTGGTGGGTTAATGCAGGTGTGCTATAGTAGAGCAGGGCCTGGATTTGACACTTTGCAGAGGTGTTTAATTTCTACATGTGAGTAACACTGTCATAGACACATATAGACATTAAAGCTCTTTAAAGCTCATTTAAGCTGAGCTAAATGAAGCAACATGGTCAGCAGCTTTGTCCAAACCCACTCTATAAATATATAAAGAAAAGAAGAAGGGGGGATGATTGGATAGTGGTGAAATGGAGGCTAGCAGGGAGAAAAACACAATGAAAGCAGGTAGGGGTGTGCAGGAAGGGTGTAGGAAAGAACCATAGCTATCCATTTCTTGTCCAGCAACAGCTGTGCATTTTGACAGATTTTGTAGATGAATTTGGACTCTCAAACCCCAGAGCTGAGGTGAAGACAACATAAATGTGTTGTCAAGCCAATTGGACCACATTAGTTGTGTCCAGTGGACACGTGGGAAATGGAGAGCTATGCATGGGGCAATATTTTTTTTGTGAGACATTTATTTATTTTTTTAAAGGAGAGAGTGGAATGTTGGGTAAGGGACATAGGTACATGTGGGAAGGTCAGTTAGGTGGGAGATGATGCAATAGCAGACAGACAAGACAGACAAGACAGCAGACAGGGTTTGTGTGTGACACAAGAGAGGGGTTAAACACCTTGGATGGGGAGAGTGTTGTGGAATCAGACACGTATGTGCCTCCAGACTATAGCAGCATGACTGACACCCCCACCCATGTGTGGCCCACACTGCTCCTTCACTGCCCCAAAGGTGGCTGTGCTGGAGGCTGGGCACCAGGGCCAGTCTGTCACATCAGGTTGGCCAGTGTGCCCTCACTCTGGCACATGCAACATCCATAGCTCTGATGAACAATCCTGTGAACCATGGCCAGTAGTTACTGCCCCTCCAACACCAATTCTAGGGGTAGGCCAGGCCCTGTGCACTGAGGTGATTCCACCTGACATTGCAGGTGGTGCAGGGGCAGTGGAGAGGACACCACCAGCCTGGGTCCCAGTCATGCCAGGACCCAGTGCCACCGCCAGTTGAGGTAGGGTAGGCAGATCACAGGAAACCGACCTGCCCTGATGTGCTGTGGTGATGAAGTTATAGCAATAAGTATAGGTTATTTATGAACAAAACATATTGTTAGTAATTACAGCATGCCAGAATAGTGGAAATAACCCAAATATATAACAATGCATATTATGTGAAACACAACAATAAATAACAGAACAGTCAGTATAATAACAGCATGCCAGCAACAGTTATGGCAGAAGGCCAAAAACTAGGTAATTCAACAAGATATGTTAATATGCAACCATTATAATACATAACAATAATAAACACATACCCCAAAATACAGTTTAATGTAACAACATATGTTAATAGTAAACCATAACCAATGCATAACAATAATAAATAAATGAAAATAAGGGGTGGGGCAAGAGAGAGAGATAAAAACAGTCAATTAGTACTATTATTGGCTATATACTTGACAACAGTACTACTATATACTCTACAGGTCTCTCTTTTCTTTATGTGTACAAGTTTCGTATAGCTGCTGTAGCATGTACATACCTCTCAAGCTATCCGCATGGGACACTATGAGTCAGGCAGTAACAACTGCTTGTACACAACTACACAGAACACTTGCACATCACGTGGACCTATATAACTACCAAGGTGTACTGTGGGCTGATGTAGTGATACTCTGTTATTTAGATAATCATGTCAATGATAAGCGTGTGATAGAGGGATTACACACTACTAATTACATTTCATGACAGCACAACACTTGAGAGACATGTATGTGTACAGTACAGAAACTAAACAACTATAATGTCTTGCTTGGTGGGCATGTGGGTAGACCCCAATAGCAGTGACTGCAGAGGACCTCTTCTTGGCATGTATGAATTGACTGCAGCAACTTTTTTACAGACATCCCAGGCATACAGCCATACTAAGAATGCACGTTACTTATTTCACTTTATTTTATTATTATAATATTAATTTCCTTCATTTTATGCTGTATTTTCACATTCTTGCTATTGATTCAAACAGTCTGTGGCATCTAAACACACAATTATTTACTGATAATATGGGTTACCTCATCCATTTACCTGTAGTTCTTGTTGAAAGAGCATTATGTAGTGAAACCTAGCACTGGATTCAAACCCTGGTCTGTGTTTGCCAAAATGCACTTCATACAGTGCATTTAACAAACTGAGCTATTGAGTCACTGCTGATTACTGATTGACTGCCATTTGTTTTAGAGCATACCTGGAAACAAAATATGACCTGGCAATACTACTACAGTTTTATACTAGCCTGCAGTGAGAGTAGAACACAAATGCATGAAGTGCAAGCATGACAGAGATAGTAGGTAACCTATACATTACTATATAGAGTACAGGTGTACACAATATATTGTTAGTGGGTTTAAATATCTGTGGAGTCAACAAACAGTATCAGATCATGGAGTGGGCTACCTCAACCATATACCTTGCTTACCTGCAGTTTCTGGATGACAGAGCATTATGTGAACAATATTAGCATAGAATCAGCCTTGACCTGTACTATATATTTTAAACAATACATTTGTCAACCATTATATTTGCACTCTACAGCTATTACACTGTTATACTTAACTACAGTACCTTACCTCACAGCCTGAATACATATAGCTCAACTGCAATGGTTAAAACAAGATATTTTTGATGTACACAATTTACCTTGGTGTTATTGGTATTGGTTCATGTATTATTGCAGAACAGTTGTCACAATTAATTTCTTGCAAAACAGCTCTGAATACACAATTATTGCACAACAGAGTTTCTTGGCTACATCTTCATGCAGGTACCAATATTGTTTCATGTTTTTATTACACAAAAGTTGTCATAAGTAATTTCTTGCAAAACAGTTCTAATTTCACACTTATTGCATAACAGACTTTATTAGACATACCTTCATGCAGTTCCTGGTATAGTTTCAAGTTTTTATTGCACAACAGTTGTGATTATGCAGGTGTTGCAATACAGCTATAGTTCCACAGTTATTGCACTACAAACTTTATTGTAAATACTTTCTTACAGTTAATGCTTTACTCTTCCCTGCTTATTGCACTACAGTTAGCAATGTTCACTTATTGCAGTATAGCTCTACGTTCGCATTCATTGCAATGCAATCTTTACTGTATATACCTAATTGCAGTTAATGTTTTACTCTTTCTTGCTTACTTGACTATAGTTAGCATAATACATCTGTACTCACCACACTCACGGTGCAACCTGGCCAAGCACCTGACATGTGGTTCAATATTGTAAGGTCTTTCTTCTGCAGCTGTTGGGAGAGAACCACACCATTATGCATACCAGTTTAGAAAACATTCAATTTAGATATTGGTCAAACAGAGGTAAAATTACTTACAGACTTGTGGGGCATTCCCTACCTGAACTTATAAGACACATGTGTCCAAGAGATCCCCCTTTTAATACTTCAGGTTGTCATGGTGGTGATGAACCTGTTCATCTGTGCAGGAGATATCTGTCACACAGGTGAGTTCACATTCCAGCCAGTCCCAGGCCTTAGCCTTGCAACCTGAGCCCTGGAACCCTCCCTGCAGGAGTCCATCCATGACCCTGGACTCCTGAATGCTCCAACACTGCACCCAGAAGTTAGCACCCTCTTCAATGCCTGCTATAGTCACTACACAATCAAAACTCCAACAGTTTATGCTGTATTCCTGTCTAGTGGGCTTAATATAGCCTTTTTCCTGCTGTTACATGCCATTGGGCAATATTTAAAAATGCGGCATGTCGCTTAGCAGCTCAGAAACTAGCACAGCTCAGCTGAGCAGTATGAAAACCTGAAGACCTGTATGCTTAGTAGTGCTTAACAGTGCACAAAACAGCCAAGCAGAACCGAGCAGTGCATAAACATTTTCAGCCATTATTGTGTTTATGTAGTGCTTAGCAGGTCTTAGCAGAGATTAACATAGCACAGCAGGCCAAAATTTAAAAATAATTGCCATAATTTGCATTTCAAAAATAAATGCTTATTTTCCCTTCCATGTATTCAAACCCTGCACCTACTGCTCATGAGGCCACATCTCTACCGATTTAGCTACATGGATATGGGAAATTCTGCTATACCTTTACATATACCTTTGAGCTACTTATAAGCATTCTGAGCACCGTGCCGTGCCTCGCAAACCCACTCAGCTATGCTTAGACCTGACATTTAAATAAATAATTAAATGCATCTGGTTTCTATTTTTTGATGTCTGGCAGGTGTCTCAGCACCACTTAGTATTGCTGCACTCCGCACTGTGCAAATATGCTTTTTAAACTAAAAAAAAAATACACTGATATACTACAATTGGACAGTGCAGGGAGTGTCTTACCCATCTGCAGACACAGTTAACACTAAACTCCCTACACTGATCCAATAACCATGTTCCTTGGCTCTCCCTCGGCAATGCACCATGACTGCTGAGGGGGAACCGTGTACATGGACATGGCACCATTCCATGTAGGGTCGACAATATGCCTACACAAATTTTATTAAATCCTCAATACATATGTAATGACACCAGAAAAAATAGTGCATTAATTAAATGTAGTCCTGCTTCTAATCCTTATTATACAAGACTCAACTTTTGTTCAACTTTGACTTCAATATGATTCTGAAAAATATTTCCAACAATTTGTTTTCAAACTGACATGGGAATAAAATCTCCTCCCTAACATAACTTCATTTTCCTAATGCAATAGAGAGGATCAAATAAACCTTCTTTGCAAATATTAAATCATATGACTACTGCACAGACCTTTTACTTTTTGCAATATTCTTTGTCCATTGTTCCTCAGCAACTTCTAGAAACTTTTATTTGCAATACTTATATCTCTTTCATTATGAACTATATTTCTGTCCTAAAACTATATTTCCAGTACCTTCACTACCTACATATATTTTGCTCTTTTTTTTCCTTTCTTAATATTAATTCTACTCTTTAATGACTCTATTAATGCTTTTATAAACACAGTTATCCATATTTTATCTTTCACCATAACTACTAAACAATTGGTGTAACTCACCATTAAAAATAAAGGTACCTTATCATTGGACATTATAATTTTACCTGTCCTTCTTTCGTTAATTTCACCTAATGCAGCATTCTTGACCTATCCAAATGGCACCTTCTTTTTTATTTTAATCATGTCTGTTACCCACCCATTAACTAACAGTGCTGCCCATGAACTTTTATATACAAATTTAAAAAAAAAACTTCACTGCATTCTTTGATATTACATAGTGATTCAAAATTTCCCCCAGCTAACCATGACAAAATTTATAAACTTTATCATAAGCTTCCAGAATATCATGTTATTACCTTTTCTTCTGTTATCTCTTCTTTTACTTTATCTATTACCTTGTTTACTAAAACTAACATTTCTGTTGTATTCTTAACACATACACAGCTTCCTGTAAAACTTCCTTGATGGCCTTCTCAGATCTTCCTTGGAAAGCAGACATTATAGTCTATATTATACAGTGTCACTGGTCTCCAATTCCTTAAACTTTTACTTTTCTTTTTTGTCCTTAAATACTTTAACATACCTGTCCATATATTTGTATTACATGATCATATAAAATACATTCTTTCAAAACGTAATAAACATTGTTTTTCCTCTATGACTTTTTTAAAATTATAATCTGCTCCATCTTTTACTTGATAGTGTGTTAACTCTTTTCCTAATTAGAATATGTTCTCTAATTCCACTATTATAGTTATAGCCCTTATAAATCCTTCTCTTGCATTTTGACTGATTTGTTTACCTTCCATTTTACTTCCATTTTTTCTCATCCACTCATATGTTTCTTCAATTCTCTTCTACCACCATTATAATTTCTTTTTGCTTCTTAAACACATAATTTTTTCATTACCTACCAACAGCTTGAAATTTTCATTGTACCATACTTGCTTTCCAAAACATGGAACTGCTTCAAATTTCTTTCATTGAATCAGTTATTTTTCATCCCCTACTTCATCTTTTATCTTGAACGTATTTATCTAAACAAATTCTAAACAGATTCCCTTTCTATTTTAAATTGACTAATTTATCCTCTTCTTAAGCATCCTTTGCACTTCTCCTTGACTACCTCTTGTCCACATTGTCACCCATTTTTCAACCTATCTATATCTATATCTCTATCTATATATTTAGCGACAGAGAGATACGAACGTATAGCTATATCTCTATCTATCTATCTCTATATATTTTTATACTTCTTTTTAAATGCCACCCACCATACTGTTCAGTTCTGTCCTATGAATATTCTTATTGACTCATTATCTGACACATTGAGAGTGGTCTACATCTCTGTCAATGACTTAATAGCCTTTCCCTTTTTAATAGTATTTACTTGGTCTCTGAATATTGAACAAACTGCAGTATAGTCTGAAAGCCATACTAATCTGTTTCTTTTCTTCACATCAGTCAATGTGTCAGAATTTACAGGAAAAACAATCATCATTTTTAAATGTATTTTTTCAGTATGTATAATGTTGTTCTTGCCTTAAAACATTTGAATGTTTCTCAAAATGTCCTCACATACTTTTCATGTCACTGCCCTCCCTTTTCATTATGTAATATAAGAACTGAGGTTCCCTGCAATTACCAACTTCATATTTATCTCTATATATCTCTTTTTATTTTTCTAGCAGCTTAGTCTTATCTTTAACTGCAGGGTAAACATATATTATTAAATGTAGCACTTGTCTTAACTGCACAACTTATAATTGCCATTCTTCCTTTACTTACAATTGTTACTTCAAAAATACATATGTCTAAGATATCATTAACCCTCAACATATATATATATATATATATATATATATATATATATATATATATATATATATATATATATCCTCTTGTTCTAAAACACTTCCCTACCCTACTGCATTCTAAACTGAACTGTAGTGTTGGATGTCCTTAAGCCACTGCAGCAATCCTCCCTTCCCCATTTTTTATACTGTTAACATTCAAGAAAAAAATTGAAAAAAAATACTTTCTTTTTTTTTTTTTTTGCATCTGTTTGTCTAATTGTTTTTTTATGCATTACATGGCCAGCCAGATATGAAACTTTTCTCTTACCCTCATTGACTTTATTGCCATTTTATAACCCAGCATACTAATTTTCTTGAAGTACTAATTCCACATTTTCTTGTTTTTTTCACCCCATTTTCCATTTACTTGTCTCATTTCCCATCACTCCCTTTCAGCTCATCTTCTGCCTACATTTCACCTTCATACCCATGATCAATCCCACTTTCCCAGAATTATCACATTTCATTTCACATTTGTTTACTATAGGAAATTGTTGTCTACTAGTTACGCCTTCTTTTATCAAATACCTGATAAATGTGCCATCTAAATCATAATAGCAGCAAATTTTTAGCTGTCCTTTGTATCTTACAATGCTCTTCACTCCATGTATACAGGCAATGTACATGATTTACATTATTTTAAGTTTTTTATAATGTTATGCATATTGATTAGGTACCAATCTGTAATTTGCAGTCATCATAGACCTTTGATATAGAATGAGCAATCTCTATTCATCAGCAAAATATTTTGCAATGTCCTTTTCTACAAGAACACGACTCTTAAACTGTACAGTTTATCTTTTTACCAAATTCACGCTGCCTGAGAAAAAATATTAATTAAAAATAAAAATATTTTTCTCTCTTGTCCAATACAGTCATAAATTTTTGCAGCAAAGCAAATATCTTAAATGTTAAGTCACAAACTGTTTGCAATCCAAGTGAATAAGGCAGCAATTGTCTGAAGTAGCAAAACTGAAAGTCTCTATTTGGTTATTCCATATGATGTACCTGTTTATTTCACAGTCATTTTGCCAAATGTCATACAGTACCATTGTGTATCTACCAAATTACTTTGTAATTGCTGTTATTCTGCTACCATAACTGCTGCATAGCTCTTCCTAGTTTGCTCTGGGTTTCTGACTTCTTTTAGATATTAATCACGCTCTGTTATGAGATTCCCATACTGTTAATTCATCTCATCCTAAAGGAACAGTTCTTGCTCTGCATTACTCTCTTCCCATGGGAAACAGTGATCTTTTGCTCTGATCAAAACAGTGTCATCTCATTGATAGGCTTTCTATATCTCTCTGTCTCTCTCTCTCCCTCTCCCAATAATTTTGTCTTCCAACTAGACATTTAATAATGCAGTAACTACAGATTGTGTTGTACTAACCCCACTTCCACCTATATTTATATATACAGACCCAACTCGCTGTATGAAATGTCCATTGTGCCTCTGACACACTTGATCTTTCCCTATCCACCTCTTAATTGAAAAGACATTTTCAGCCCCTTCTAACAAAAAGAGGGTAGTTTGCCTGGTGCCCTCATCAATTTCCCTAGTTAGTATGCATACCACCTTGGGTCTCCCTGAAATGAGGCAACAGGTGTAGTGGACTGACCTCATCAACAAAGCATAAATAAATAAAATTAACCACATCTGAACCTGTTGTCACATTATAAGTTCAGAGGTACGTACTGTGCTATTGAGCTCTGTGGATTTTAAAAAGCCTTATATTTCCACGTCAGTTGTCTGTCGTTATACTTTGCATACAAATAACCCATAGATAGGCCAAACAAATGTATGTTGGCATATTTACATGTTTCCTTTGTTCATGAGTGACATGGTGCGAAACTTGGGATGAATTTGGTTATTCATCCATTCGAGAAATTATATTTGACTAGAATAATAGAAGTACTTTGCTTTATGTGGATTGGAAGATGTTCCATAGAAGGAGCATTCTATGTGATATAAATCTATCTGTCCAACATGTTCTATTTATTGTGCAAAAGAGTTTGAGATCCCTTGAGTGGCTTTTTATGATACCATTGGATATGCAAATGTGAAATTGGTCTGACAGAATTGGGTCTGTCAAAGCTCTATATGTAAGGCAGATGTCAGTTCTTAGTAGCCTGTATGATGGAGAGAAGAGTAACAAGGTTTTGGGACAGAATGCATATTTTTTTTGTAGTTTAGGCCATTCATTTTTTACAGAGAAAGTGTTGTGGTTATTCCATTTGTGACAAGTATTTGGACAGGTACATACCAAAAGGGGCATTATACTCAATGGTTGGGCTTATATGTGCCCAATACAGTGGAATGTTTACATCCCAGCACCTGGAAGCAATACATTTAAATATAAGCTTCATAAAGAAAAAGGATTTCCATAAAACAATGGATATGTGGTGATTAAAGGACAGTTCATTGTCAACATAGGTTTCCAGATCCGCAACTACAGGATCAATTTTCAGGGGTGTGTTGTCAATGTGATAGTTACAAGGGGAAGCATGCTTGCCAAAGGATAATATTATACACTTTTTGGCATTTAGTTTTAGTCCATTTTGACACCAGCTATTTCTTTTTTTTGGGGGGGCAGACCCTTTTAGAGGATCTTGGTGCCCTCTGTGGAGTTTATAATGGCACCAAGCTTGCAGCTATATGCAAATGTGGTCAATCACAAGCCATTAAGATTAGTTTTGACCTCTGAGAAGTAAATGCTAAAGGAGAGTGGTCGAAGTGCTGATGTCTGGGGTAATCTATTAGTCACAGGTCTTTTAAAATAGGTAAATCCTCTCACCCTAACTTCCTGGGTTCTATTTGTAAGCTAGTTGGTTACATAGGGATTGATATTTAGCTGGAGAAATGTATCTACAATAACTGAGTGTGAGATGGTGTTGAATGTCTTTGCAAGGAGTAGATATGTGGGGTGCATTGTTTTGCCCTGATCTACTGCTTCAGAATTTTTTTTCAGAGAAGTCAGATTAATCAGAAGGACCTGCCTTTGATAAATATGAACCGGGCAAGGGTCATGAGTCAGTAAGTTATCTATATCCTTTTATATCAATTCCAGATTGTTCCTCTCCATATCCTTACAGATGAGTCTAGTCAGGCTAATGGATCTATAATTACCTGGGTAACTGAAGCCACACCTTTGTGGAAGGGAATGCCTGTTGCTGTCTATTAATTCAGCAGAACAATCCCATTTTAAGGCTATTATTGAATAGCTTTTGTAGGAGATCAGAAAAGTCATATGTGATGCTGACCATTAGCCAACCTGGTATGTTATTTTGCCATATGAACATAGTGTTCTTGGTCTTAGATAGTACATTGAGAACTGGATTTGGGGATATTTGACTGAAGCTGTATGCATAGATATATGGTCTGAGCATATTGGAGGGGGAGAAATGGGTGAAGTTTGAAATAAATTTGTCCTCTAGCAGATTGGGTATGTCCTCTGGATCTGAGTATATGATAACATTTACTATTAGATCTGCACAGGGCTGGGCATTGTTTTCAACATTTTTATGTAACTGAAGGTTTTGTGGTTATCCTTCACTTGGGCAGCTATTTTAATTAATTTCTGATTATGGTTGATTTCATCAGTGTCCAGAGTTCCTTAGATTAGCCAGAGCATTTTTGGCATCTTGAGAATTAGAATTTATTTCTGAGGTTGACAGATGTGTTTATGCAGCTATTTACATGTGCATAAAATGTTGGAGTCTCTCTTCATTGACAAAATCTTGCACAAAGGCTGGGTGTTTACTATTTACAGACATGTCCCACTTTCAAAGGAAGAAAGTCTAATTTCTGCTGTGATTTTTGATAAAGTCAAAATTACAAGTGCGTAAGGAACTTACACACATGGGCAACCACGTTTCAAACTGCTGCGCATTAGAGATGATAAAACAATAATTGCACATTGACTGGCAATCCTTTCTGAACATGATCTGCTACCTGTTTCATATTCATCTGCTTCTCCTTCCAGCAAATGTTGCAGTTCTAATAACATCAGCATTCAAGAAAATGAGTTAAGGTTATAGGCTTATGACTTTTATGCATTTATGGATTTTAATATGGCCACAGGCATTGTCAAGAATTGCTTTAGGAAAAATGTATAGACTCACCAAGCATATTCAGAAAAGTTCACGCTGTCTGATATCTTGCTAAGTCCTATTACAGGCCTACGGTCTTTTCCATGAACATACAATATGTTTGTACAAGCTACAGTAAATAAAGTGAGGGACAACAGAATGACATGAAATAGCAGGTCTGAAAGAGAAAACGTGACCTCTAGAAATGTAGCCTGGGAACAAAAAAAATCAGGTTTATACAGTCTCATGATTCTTACAGACTTCTGCAGAACAAATACCAACCCCTAATACATCAAGTTAAGAAAAAGATCTACTCTGGCCTTTAGCATATCAGATAGACTGTGAATGCAAATGGTCACACTTGATCAGCACACTACCTCTTTCAGCAAAGTAAAATAAAATAAAATAAAATAATAAATATCTTAAAACTTCAACGGGTTTCAGGAAGTGTATCAATCACTAAATTTCCTGGGAATAATTATGGGACCAAAGATGTCCCAATGGGGTTGAACTCACTGCCTGAAATGGCCAAGATGTTTGCTGATTGATTTGTTTCTATTATAATACAATGCATGAAAGGTCTAGGTGGCAACCACTCACCCATTATAGGCAGTAAATTCTCACTTCCATTTCCTACCTATTTCTGTCAGCAGCTTCAAACACACACACACACACACACACACACACACACACACACACACACACACACACACACACACACACATATATGGATTCACTTTATAAGCTTGAAATCCTGAAATATCGAAGTTCAGAATCTCGAGCCTATAAAGTGGAAAGCCAAAAACCTTGAAAGACCAGAAGCGCGAAATTCAAAATCTCGCATGTCGGAGATTTTGAATTAGCAGTTCTGGTGTTGCGCTGTGTGCATGGATTCAGTTAAGTGTTTTTGTTTAAGGGTTTTGGGCAGGAGCTGTGGTGTGTGTTAGTGTGCTTTGTTACAGTGATGTGTGTGTGCAAGGGGAATGTTGCTTGTGTGGTGTTTCGTGTGTGTGTGTGTGTGTGTGTGTGTGTGTGTAGTGCGAACTTTAGAGTTAGAATATTTAAGTAGGGGGGGTGTGGGGGGGGCAGGGGGGGGCTTGCGCCCCTGCATATAGGAAGGGTAGGTGTGTGTGTTTGTTTAATTGTGTGTGTGTGTGTGTGTGTGTGTGTGTGTGTGTGTGTGTGTGTGTGTGTGTGTGTGTGTGTTGCATTGCTTTTTTGAAAGTGTCGGAGGTATGTGTGTTTGTGTTTGTATGTGTTGTGTACTGTGTGCTTTGTGTTTTTGCATTTTTGTGATTTCGTGGTTTTGGGTGTCGTGGTTGTCTGGTTTCGGTGATATGGACTTTTGACTTCATGGTCTCGAGATACTGAAATTCGATATTTCAGTATTTCAAGATTATGAAGTGAATCTATATATATATATATATATATATATATATATATATATATATATTAGCAAGAGCCAAAGGGACAATCTTTCCTCTGCTCTCATGTAGAAAATGGCACACATTATTGCCAAGATCGTGTCTCTACTCATCAACAAAATCTTGCACAAAGGCTGGGTGTTTGGTATTTAGAGGTATGTCCACTTTCAAAGGTGGCAAGTCTGAAATTCAAGTATACAGGTGGAAAAGAACATATACCCACTGACAGTTGTATTTGAAAGTGTTATTCATCTCCAGATTGTCAGATGTATTACAACGTCATAATAGTCAACCAATATGAATGAAGTTTTGCCTCACTCACAAATAGTTCTGGTTAAATTAGTCTTCTATACAACTACCTGCTATGACACTTATCTTGTAACAGCTATCTTTCTGGACTTTTCCCATTCTGAATTTCTTACCAAGCTATAAGAACTGGCCTGCAGCCAGGACATGCAACACAAGTTTAAGTTTTAACACATGGAATGTACTAAGACTGTAGTCTGACAAAACACACTGTGAGACATATTACAAAATAAACCCAGATAAACTACAAAGGTATATACTGGGTCCCCTACATTTTTTCATTTGTTACAAGTAATCTGCATCAACAAACAAAAGGTATTTACCTAGAGGAATTTGAGGATAGCTCAGCACTAGTTTACATCTCTTATAATAGTTAGGCCTTAACACTGGGAAATCAAAATGGCTTTAACACCCTATACAAGGGGTCACAGAATAACAGATTACTGCTAAATGAGAAGAAACCCAAGGAAGCAGTCCTTGATAAAGAGTACAAATAATCTCTTGAAACTTTAATTAAAAAAAGAAAGAAATTTGGGTTCATATGTTATAATTAAAAATGTATAGTCTTAGCAGTGTCTTTGCTCTGTAACATACTATGATCAGACTGAGTTATCGTTTTGATTTGACAGTCAAGGAGGTAAAACATATGTTCAGTGCTGTACAGGAATAAATCTCTGTCTATAAACTAGACAGACTGAGTTTGAGGAACAGTTTGACACTAGAGTAGCTGGGTGGCGGTGGATGGTAGTTGCCTGTCATTGACAAAAACATCTACTCTGGGGGGAGAGCCAGAGGTTTTGGTCCCTAGGTGTACTTGTGACCAACAAGCAGAGGTATGCTGATGCTAGTAATGCAGTACAAACTGGTGATGTGGCTATGGCTTATCAGACCAGAGATGGCAGCCCTCAATTAACCATGTCGGTGGTTGTACTCATACATAAGAAACGGTCTTGTAGATTATTAAGGTAACACAATTTCCATTCTATGTAAGCCAGCAAAATGCAAGGTTAAGATGATATATAGAAAACCCTGCTATCCATACAGATGATGACTGCACTGCACACTCAGAAATGTGGGTAAATACCCAATTAAGAGAACTGTGTGAGCCAGTGAGGTGGCCAAAGAGTGCAGGGAAAGCTAATGATCTGCAGACTGCTGAGATCGAACAACCATGATTTATTTCTTGACAACATTTATCTGTGTTCTGCTATCACCTTAGTGGGTGGCCATGGTGTAAATGATAGTTAACTAATTGGTCCAATACTGATAGGAAGAAAGTAAATAGTCTGCAGATGGGAAAAAAAAAAGGTACTCAAAATCTCCCTAGGCAGTTAGTGACTAAAACTCAACTATTGCCAAAACTACTTTATGGTTGTTTTCCATTGGCAACTTTAACAATCATGCATGCAGGAAATTAGCATCAGTGTGCAACACATTTGCTAAATTTGTGATGTGCTACCTGTATCTTTACCACCACTGTCTGGCAAGATTGTGGCAAGGGTGAGGTGAAGGTGGTGACTCCCATATGTGCAAGCTGTTAGGGAATTGTGATCATCACTATAGAGGAGGTGCTAATCACTGTCTGCAAGTCAGTGATGCAGCTGGGTGCATGATTATCTGTGTATGGGTGCAACCTTAGCATTTATTTAAGCAGCAGATATTGGGCAAGATTTAGAAACAGGTCAGCCCTGAGCAGTAATCATTAATCTGTGTTAAGTATATGCATACACAGCTATTTTTGTTCTTGTGTATGTTTGCTGTCTCTCTCTCTCTCTCTCTCTCTCTCTCTCTCTCTCTGTGCCCTAAATGACAGTCACATGACTTATATATGTATAACATCATTAATTATACCTTTCTTGTCCCTGACATCAGCTAGTCTACAACCAAAGCTGACAGTTATAAGTTGTAGTCTTTTGCTACTTGAAATAAGTTCAACCTGCACATCTGTCCTTAGCATTATACTTGTTACTATATATCATTTTATTTGTCTACATGATTCTATGTATTTCATAGCTGTTGTCTCTCTGCACCATCTGTAAACAGGCTCTGCCCAGTAGGGCCAAACTAGTCACTGAAAATAGAAATAACAGTTAGACTAACTAACTACATAAATAATGCACCCAGAGCATTCTTATCTTGGTAAGTGCTGGAGGAGCAGGAACACAAGTCAGTTCCTCTGTATCCAATACCACGTACCACTCAGGACACATTATTCTTGGTAGACCAGGAACCACATGGAAGTGTTTCTCTATAAGCAGGGGCATGGCCTTTTAGTCACATCACACATGGAGCAAGGATGTGCATCACAAAACTCCATTGCATACGAGTCCCTTGGATAATAACAAGCATGCATAGTGGGACATCAGGAGTTAAATGGAAATCCTGGCTCCTCAGCAAAGTTATTATAGGTTCACTGGTAAGTACTACGCTAGTTGCCCTTGTGAGCCATTTGAAGTCGAGCCAATTTCACTTTCAAAGGTGGGAGTCAAATAATCTGCCTTCTTTTTTGTGAGGTAAACTCCTTAATCATTATGCCAAACCCTTTCAGCCTAATCTTTGCCCACACAGACCCAGGATAAATGAATGAAACAATGGTGTGGTTGGGGGAAGTTGATGGTCAATGGTGGAATGAACGGAGCAAAAAAAAACAAAACTGTTTGAGAGGAATGAATGCATCAGATGGCACATTGCTAAAAAAGCCCATCAATACCTACTACTCCAGTCACATCACATCTATATAAGCACTTCTGAGTCCAAACATATCTGTGTTCTATGACTCTATTAGAATTTCAAGTTAAGTGCTCCAGTCATTTCTTGGGATAAATTAGATTCATTATTAGATAAAATTAATTGTCTGTTTAGAGAGTTATACTGCCTTTTCCTTCAGAGTGTACTGACTGCTTATCATAACAACCAATTTAAAGCTAACACTTCAGTTTTTCTTTTGCAATTATATTTCCATGCAACAGAGCCATACTTCATTATGTAAGTTCAGTTACTTTGCCTCTCATTTCATGCATTGTAAGTGCCCTAAACATTAACTCCAAATGACATCCATGTCACCATTAGATATCAGCTTCTTATAACACTAATTAAATAAAATAATGTCTGTTTTCATTATAACAAACTTTTATTATAAAAATAAAATTGTGGAAAAGATATAAAGCAAACAAAAAAATGCATAAAAACACTACAAGAAAGTGTAAAGGTGTACCGTACTCCTAAGTTTGCTGTCCTTTACGTAAGACATTAAACTAAGGTCCTATCTACATGAACTGGTCTTAGCTTAGGTGGATGTAAAATATCCCACAGCACTTACTGGATAGAAGAGCAGGGGAAATTCCCAAGTGCCCTGGACAAAATCTTTCCTAGTCAGTACAAATACCACCTTGAATGACCCTGAAAAGAGGACATTGACCTTGTGGGAATAAGAACACTAGTGAAATCCTCCAAAGCAAACTTAAAGTCCAAACTGGCCACATCTGCTAAAGACAGTCATAAGGTTTTCTTCACATATGTTTGCAATCTCAAGGGAAGCACCCAGATCTGCTCAGAACTGGTGGTTAAGGATACCACATACACAAACCCTGTAGATATAGCCAATCTGCTGGCAGACAGGTTCAGTGAAAACTTCACTCTCTGTCCCCCCATCAGTAAAACAGGACATTCCCAGTACCTGCCCCCCTCCCTTTATCTCTAGGGAGCAAGTCATTTCTGTCCTCTCAAAGGCAAAAAATACAGCCTCCATGGGACCCGATAACATCCCAGGCTGCATCCTACATGAACTCAGGCAGGAACTTGCAGCACCATTAGGCACCCTTTTTAACCAAAGTCTGAGTACTGGCTTCATCCCACCTGAGTGGAGGACAGCCACTGTCATCCCTTTCTACAAAGGTGGAGAGTCCTCTGATCCAGGAAATTATAGACCCATCAGCCTAACTAGCCTGATCTGTAAGGCCATGGAGCAGATTATCATGGTCCTCATTAACAAAGACATTGGCAACCTCCAGAGACTTGATCCCACACAGTTTGGTTTTGTTAATAGGAGGTCATGCCTGTTAAATTTGGTCTTTGAGACAGTCACCAAGGCCATAGATGAGGGGAAGAAGGTGCACACCTCCTACCTTGACCTGGCCAAGGCCTTTGATACTATTCCCCACTCGTATAATAGATAATCTCTCTCAGCTAGGCATCAATCCATATGTTACCAGATAGGTAGCAAACTGGCTTACTGAAAGAACCCACCTAGTCAAAATAGGGGAAGCCACCTCAAGTAGTAGACCCATAACACATGGTGTACCCCAGGGATCAGTCTCGGGGCCTCTGTTGTTTGGGATATACTTCTCAGAGGTGCAGGCCAAATCTAGTGGGCTATGGCTGATCAAGTTTGCAGATGACTGCAAGCTGGATGCTGTCATCAAATCCCCAGTGATGTGAACATCCTCCAAGAAGGTCTCACCAAAACAAATGACTGGTGCCAGAAATGTGGCCTCAAACTTAATGCCAAAAAATGTATCATCATTCCTTTTGGGGAGAATGATGTCCCCACAAATTATCATACTGATAATAAGGCACTAAGCATGCAATCAGTCGTTAGGGTCTTGGGAACCCAGGTTGACAGCAAACTGACTTTTGACCATCATATTGCCTCCATTGTATGGAAAGCTTTCTACATGGCCCACCTCATTAGTAAAGGCATCTCATCCAGGGACAAGGTGGTCATAACATCCCTATATTCTTCTCTTATAGGACCGATTAATGAATACAGTGCCCCTTTTGGCATGTACCTCACAAAGCACATGCAGCAGCTGGAGAGACCACAGAGATTCCTCACCCAGAGAATCCAGGGCCTCAAACATCTACTGTACACAGATAGGATGAAATCCCTGTCCCTCTAATCAGTCTTTTACAGACTCCTTAGAGATGACCCCTGTCTGGCATACAAAGCAATCTCAGACCCTACCTTGATGGGACTGTTGCATATCCGCAAGTCAAGCTCCACTTGAATAACCCACATGCAAGACCTCAACCTGGTCAGTGACATCAATAGGACTTGTTGGCAGGACAGATTTGTGTCCCAGAGACTCCCCCTTTTCTGGA